>NW_027069377.1:150588-181985 GCF_037157495.1 Lathamus discolor
TAGGGACCCCCCCATAGGGCAGTGCAATGGTACCCCCATAGGGCACTGCAGGGACCCCCCCATGGCAGTGCAATGGTACCCCATAGGGCACTCTGGGGACCCCCCCATAGGGCAGTGCAATGGTAACCCCCATAGGGCACTGCGGGGACCCCCCATAGGGGAGTGCAATGGTACCCCCCATAGGGCAGTGCGGGACCCCCCCGTGGCAGTCCAGTGGTACCCCCCATAGGGCAGTGCAGGGACCCCCCATAGGGCAGTGCAATGGTAGCCCCATAGGGCACTGCGGGGCATGGGACCCCCCCATGGCAGTGCAGTGGTAGCCCCCATAGGGCACTCTGGGGACCCCCCCATGGCAGTGCAATGGTAGCCCCCTAGGGCACTGCAGGGACCCCCCATAGGGCAGTGCAATGGTACCCCCCATAGGCACTGCGGGGGACCCCCCCGTGGCAGTGCAATGGTAGCCTCCATAGGGCAGTGCAGGGACCCCCCATGGGGCACTGCGGGGACCCCCCCATAGGGCAGTGCAAATGGTACCCCCCATAGGGCACTGCAGGGACCCCCCCATAGGGCACTGCGGGGACCCCCCCATGGCAGTGCAATGGTACCCCCATAGGGCACTGCGGGGACCCCCCCATAGGGCAGTGCAACGGTACCCCCCATAGGGCAGTGCAGGGACCCCAATGCAGGGCATGGACCCCCCCATGGCAGTGCAATGGTAGCCCCCATAGGGCACTGCAGGGACCCATTGCGGGGCAGGACCCCCCATGGCAGCACCTTGGTACCCCCATAGGGCACTGCACGGACCCCATTGCAGGGCATGGACCCCCCCCATAGGGCACTGCACTGACCCTGTTGCAGTGCATGGACACCCCCATTGCAGTGCATTGGTACCTCCTAATTCAGCCCTGCACTGATCCCATTTACAGTGCATTGGTACCCCCGTATAGGGCACTGCGCTGACCCCATTGCAGTGCATTGGTGTCCCCTGATACAGCCCTGCACTGACCCCATTGCAGGGCATTGGTACCACCCCCGCAGGGCACTGCACTGACCCCATTGCAGTGCATGGACACCCCGGCACTGCATTGGTACCCCCCCAATAGGGCAGTGCACTGATCTCTTTGCAGTGCATTGACCCCCCCCCATTGCAGTGCATTGGTACCCCCCCAATAGAGCACTGCACTGACCCCATTGCAGGTGCATTGACAACCCCATTGCAGTGCATTGACACCCCCATTTGCAGTGTATTGGTACCTCCCGAGTACAGCCCTGCACTGACCCCATTGCAGTGCATTGACAACCCCATTGCAGTGCCTTGACACCCCCATTGCAGTGTATTGGTACCTCCCAGTACAGCCCTGCACTGACCCCATTGCAGTGCATTGACACCCCCGAGCACTGCATTGGTACCCCCCAATACGGCCCTGCACTGACGCCATTGTACTGCATGGACACCCCTATTGCAGTGCATTGGTACCCCCTGATACAGCGCTGTACTGGCCGTATTGCAGTGCATTGACACCCCCGTTGCAGTGCATTGGTACCACCTGTTACAGCCCTGCACTGACCCCACTGCAATGCATTGACACCCCCCAGCACTGCATTGGTTTCCCCCATAGAGCCCTGTACTGACCCCATTGCAGTGCATTGACACCCCCATTGCAGTGCATTGGTGCCCCCTGATACAGCGCTGCACTGACCCCACTGGAGTGCATTGACACCCCCATTGCAGCGCATTGGTACCTGCCTATACAGCCCTGCCCTGACCCCGTTGCAGTGCATGGACACCGCTCAGCACTGCACTGCCCCATTGCAGTGCGTTGACACCCCCCCAGCACTGCATTGGTATCCCCCAGTACAGCCCTGCATTGAGCCCTTTGCAGTGCATGGACACCCCCACTGCAGTGCATTGGTACCCCCCATAGAGCACAGCACTGACCCCATTGCAGTGCATTGGTCCCCCTGTAGAGAGAGCCCTGCACTGACCCATTGCAGTGCACGGACCCCCCATTGCAGTGCATTGGTACTCTCCATAGAGCCCTGCACTGACCCCATTGCAGTGCATTGACCCCCCATTGCAGTGCATTGGTACTGTCCATAGAGCCCTTGCACTGACCCCATTGCAGTGCATTGACCCCCCCCATCACCCCCCAAACCCCAACCTGGGGTCCTCCCCCCTGGCTCAGCCCTGACCCCCAACGTGTGTGTGTGTTTTGGGGGGGGGGGGGGGCCTCCTGCCCCATGGCCCTGCCCCACGTGGCGCTGGGGCCCCGGCTTTGTCCCCACGTGCATCCGGGGCGGGTTGGGGGGGCCCAAAGGGGAACCCCAAGTTTCCATGTGCTGCCATGGGGGGGGGGGGGGGCAGTTAGGGGGCACCGGAATCCCATCGCGGAAGTGGGAAGCGGAAGCATTCCCTTGGGATCGGCTTTGGGCCGTCCCGTCCTGGCTCCGGAGGGATCCCCGTGTCCCGGCCCGGCGCTTCCTGCGCCCTAGTCCTGGCCATTGTCCCTTCCGCTCGGCTCCCGGCATCCCCCGGCCGGCGCGAAGGGAAGGGAAGAAGGGAAAAGAAGGGAAAAGAAGGGAAAAGAAGGAAAAAAGGGAAGGGAAAAGAAGGGAAAAAGGGAAGGGAAAGGGAAGGGGGCCCCGCGCTCCCCGGCTGCCGTTCCTGGTGCGGCGGCTGCGCGGCGCATCCCGACCTTCCCTTGGCGCCACCGGCGTTCCATGGCCGTCCTCAAGCCCAGGTGCCGAGGATGGGAATGAGATGGGAATGGGATGGGAACGGGATGGGAATGGATGGGAATGGGCCGGGAATGGGATGGGGATGGGATGGGAACGTCGCCTTCCTGCTTTTTGGGTGCTGGGACCCCCGTTTCCGTCCCGCTGGCATGGAGCAGGAAGGCAAAGGAGGCCGGTGGGATTCCAACCCCTTATCCCAATGGAAGCGCTCCTTTGTGGGGGGGGGGGGGGGTTTGGCTCATGGGGTCCCCATTCCAATGGGGGGCAGCAGCGGGAATGGGGGGGGGGGGGGGCTGCTCTTCAGTGTGCCCCATAGCGACACGTGGCTTGTCCCCTATGGCGCTCATCGCTCTATTGGGGGGGGGGGTCCCAAGCGCCAGGGATGAAGGTCCCTCCTTCACCCCCGCGCTGCCGGCGCCATTTCCCGGCTCCGTGGTTGGGATGCGGCGGCGCCGCGTGGGCCGACCCCCCCCCCCCCCAAAAAGGGCTGTGTCCCCTCGGCAGGCTGCAGGACCTGGAGCGGGATGAGGATGCCTGAGCGAGCAGGTGAGCGGTGCCGGCCCGCTCCGGGTTCGGGATGCTCCAGCGGGATGCGGCTCCGGAGTTTGGGGGGGGGGGGTGGGGGTTGGCCGGGTGAGACCCCCCCTCCCCCGTGTCTCCCTTGCTGGCCCCAGCTCCCGGACCCGGCGTCGGCGCTGGCCCTGGGCGTGCGGACTCCACCGTGGGCTCCTGGCAGGATGGGTCCCCGAGAGCCGGGTGAGCGGCGCCCGCCTTGGGAGCCAGCGGCGCTGGGGGCCCCCCCCTACCCCGGCCTCGGCCGCCGGCCCCATCCCGTCCCCTCCGTGCCCGCAGGAGAGCGTCCGGGAGAAGCTGAGCCTCATCCATGGCTTCCTGCAGGCGAGGCGCAGCGGGAGCTGAGCGAGCTGGAGGCCAAACTGCGGCGCGAGGAGCTCTCCGAGGTGGGGGTCGGGGATGGGGATGGGGGGGTTTTGGGGGGGCAGGGGGGGGGGGGGGGGGCCGGTGTAGCCGTGGCTCTGCCCCTGCAGGAGCGGTACCTGGCCGAGGTGAAGGCGCTGCTGCAGCAGGAGCTGTCGGCTGAGAACGGCACCAACGGATGCGCCGGGATCGGCGGCTCCGGCAGCGACGAGGACTCGGAGCGAGCGGGGGCGGCGATGGCGAGGACGACAGCGCCATGGAGCTGGAGGAAGGCGCCGCCGCTGTCGCCGCCCCTCCTCTTCTTCTTCCTCCTCGGCCGCGCCGCGGCCGCGCAAAGCCCGGAGGAGCCGCTCCAACGGCGAGAGCAAGAGTTGGGTTTAAACGGCTTGTCCGACGGGATGAGGCAGGAGCGCAAGGATGCGGGAGCTTGGGGATGCGCGCAGGGATGCAGGAGCGCAAGGATGCGTGCAGGGATGCGGGAGCGCAAGGATGCGCGCAGGGGTGCAAGGATGTGGGCAGGGATGTAAGGGCATGAGGAATGTGCACAGGGATGCAGGAGCATGGGATGCGCACAGGGATACAGGGGTGTGAGGGATCCAGGGGGGGATGTGGGAGCACCAGGATGCACGCAGGGATGCAGGAGCACAAGGATGCAGGCAGGGATGCAGAGATGCAGGAGCGCGGGATGCGGGAGGATAAGGATGCGGGAGTGCAGGAATGCGCGCAGGGATGCTGAGGCGCAAGGATGTGGGCAGGGATGCGGGAGCGTGGGGATGCGCGCAGGGATGCGGGAGCATGGGGATGCGCACAGGGATACAGGGGTGTGAGGATCCGGGCGGGGATGCAGGAGCGCAGGGATGCAGGAGCACCAAGATGTGTGCAGGGATGCAAGCAGGGATGTGGAGATGCAGGAGCGCGGGGATGTGGTGGCACGAGGATGCGTGTGGGGATGCAGGAGGACAAGGATGCGGGAGTGCGAGGATGTGGGAGTGCAAGGATGCGAGCAGGGATGCGGGAGCGTCAGGATGCACGCAAGGATACAGGGGTATGAGGATCCAGGCAGGGATGCAGCAGCACGAGGATGTGCGCAGGGATGCGGGAGCACCAGGATGCAGGCAGGGATGCGGGAGCGTGTGGATGCGTGCAGGATGCAGGGGCGCGAGGATGCGCACAGGGATGCAGGGGCGCGAGGATTCAGGCAGGGATGCAGGGGCGCGAGGATGCGGGCAGGGATGCAGGGGCGCGAGGATGCGGCAGGGATGCAGGGGCGCGAGGATGCGGGCAGGGATGCAGGGGCGCGAGGATGCGGGCAGGGATGCAGGGGCGCGAGGATTCGGGCAGGGATGCAGGGGCGCGAGGATGCAGGCAGGGATGCAGGGGCGCGAGGATGCGGGCAGGGATGCAGGGGCGGCGAGGATGCGGGCAGGGATGCAGGGGCGCGAGGATGCGGGCAGGGATGCAGGGGCGGCGAGGATGCGGGCAGGATGCAGGGGCGCGAGGATGCAGGCAGGGATGCAGGGGCACGAGGATGCAGGCAGGGATGCAGGGGCGCGAGGATGCGCGCAGGGATGCAGGGGCACGAGGATGCGGGCAGGGATGCGGGGGCGCGAGGATGCGCGCAGGGATGCAGGGGCGCCGATGGAAGCGTTTGGGAGCATCGTGGTGATGGGATGCGGGAAGAGGGATGCGAAGGGCAGGGCAGGAGGTGCCCATTGCCGACGTTCCTCATATTCCCAACAGAGTCTCCCGCTAGCTCCCGGGTCACCCGGAGCTCCGGGCGGCAGCCGAGCCTCCTGAGCCTCTTCTCCAAAGGGTGAGTGCGGGGTCAGGGCCTTCATCTCCATCAGCGCCTTCGCCCTCTTCTTCCTCCCTTGGTCCCCCCGGAGCCGATGGGGTCGATCCCGACTTCCGTCGGGATGCGCTTGGGGCTCATCCACTGCCGGCGCCTCCGTCCCTCCAGGTCCACCAAGCGGAAATCGGAGGAGGTCAACGGGGAAGCGATGAGCGTGGAGAAGGAGGAAGAGGAGCAGGAGGAGAAGGTGCGCGCCCGGGGGGTGCTGGGCCCCGCTCAGCGCCTCGGGGCTCCCCTTCACCCCCCTTTGCTTCTCCCTGCAGGACCAGGAGGAGAAGAGGATGCGCGTGGAGACCAAAGAGGGGTGAGGAGGAAGGGGATACCCCCGGGTACCCATTGGCACCCATTGGTACCCGTTGGCACCCATTGGTACCCATTTGCACCCATTGGGCACACATTGCACCCATTGATACTGTTGGCACCCATTGGTATGCATTTGCACCCATTGGTATGCATTTGTACCTGTTGGCATCCATTGGTGTCCATTGGTACTTACTGGTACCCATTGCTAGCATTGGCACCCATTGGTACCCGTTTGCACCCATTGGGCACACATTGGCACCCATTAGTACCTATTGGCACCCATTGGTATGCATTTGTACCTGTTGGCACCCATTGGTGTCCTTGGTACTTATTGGTACCCATTGCTACCCATTGGCACCCATTAGCACCCATTAGTACCCATTGGTACCTGTTGGCACTCATTGGTATCTATTGGTACCCTTTGGCATCCATTGGTACTCATTGGCACTCATTGGTACCTATTGGCACCCATTGTATCCATTGGCACTCATTGGTATCCATGGCTACCCATTGGTACCTTTTGGCACCCATTGGGTACCTGTTGGCACCCATTGGTATGCATTGCTACCCACTGGCACCCATTGGTACTTGTTGGTACCCATTGGCACCCATTGGTACGCATTGCTACCATTGGCACCCATTGGTACGCATTGGCACTCATTGGCCCTCATTGGCACCCATTGGCCCTCATTGGTACCCATTGGCACCCATTGGCCCCCATTGGCCCTCATTGGTACCCATTGCTATCCATTGGCACCCATTTGGTACCCATTGGTACTTGTTGGCACCCATCGGCTCCCTCCGGCTCCTCATCCCGTTGTGTTCCCCTTTCCCACCCCCAGCTTGGAAGCGAGAGAGGACCCGGCCCTGGTGAAGACCCCGCCTCCCGCTAAAGTGAGCCCCTTCCCTCCGGAGATCCCTGGGATGGATCCCGCATCCTTGGCCTCATCCTGACGCTACCCGCCTCTTCCAGAGCACCCCCCCCAAGTGCCTCGACTGCCGCCAGTACCTGGACGATCCCGACCTCAAGTTCTTCCAAGGGGATCCCGACGATGCCGTAAGGGATTGGCGGCTCCTTTGGAGGGGGGGGGTGGGTGGGTGGGGATGCATCGGGATGCATCGGATGCATCGGGATGCATCGGGATGCGTGACTTCCTCCTCCTCCTCGTCCTCCTCTCGCCCCGCTCCAGTTGGAGGAGCCGGAGATGCTGACGGACGAGCGCTTGTCCCTCTTTGACGCCAATGAGGATGGTTTGAGAGCTACGAGGACCTCCCACAGCACAAGGTCACCTCCTTCAGGTGAGATCCATGGGGAATGGCGGGATCCCAACCCCTTGGGGGGTGCGGATCCCATGGGATCATGGTGTTTCCCCCCCCCCCCCCCACCCGGGCAGTGTCTATGACAAGAGAGGCCACTTGTGCCCCTTCGACACCGGGCTCATCGAGAGGAACATCGAGCTCTACTTCAGCGGGGCCGTGAAGCCCATCTACGATGACAACCCCTGCCTGGATGGTGAGCGGGGCGGGGAGAGGGGGGGAATGGGAACTGGGAATGGGACCTGGAATGGGGATGGGAATGGGACTGGGAATGGGAATGGGAATGGGACTGGGATGGATCTGGAATGGGAATGGGAATGGGACCTGGAATGGAATGGGCACTAGAATAGGCCTGGGAATGGGAATAGGACCTGGAATGGAAATGGGCTCTAGAATAGGGCCCGGGAATGGGAATGGGACTGGGAATGGGACCTGGAATGGAATGGGAGCTTGCAATGGGAATGGGCCCTGCAATGGGGATGGGGCCCTAGAATGGGAATAGGATGTGGAATGGGAGTGGGACCCTGCAATGGGAATGGGACCTGGAATGGGAATGGGACTGGGACTGGGAATGGGATCTGGAATGGGAATGGGAATGGGACTGGGAATGGACCTGGATGGGAATGGGATCTGGAATGGGAATGGGATCTGGAACGGGAATGGGAATGGGACTGGGAATGGGACCTGGGATGGGAATGGGCTCTAGAATAGGCCGGGAATGGGAATGGGACCTGGAATGGGAATGGGAGCTTGCAATGGGAATGGGCCTGCAATGGGGATGGGGCCCTAGAATGGGAATAGGATGTGGAATGGGAGTGGGACCCTGCAATGGGAATGGGACCTGGAATGGGAATGGGACCCTGGAATGGGAATGGGACCCTGCAACGGGAATGAGACCTGGAATGGGAATGGACCCTGGAATGGGAATGGGATCCTGCAATGGGGATGGGGACCCTGCAACGGGAATGAGACCTGGAATCAGAATGGGACCTGGAATGGGAGTGGGACCCTGCAGTGGGAATGGGATCTGGAATGGGAGTGTGACCCTGCAACAGGAATGGGCCCTGAATGGGAATGGGACCCTGAATGGGAATGGGACCCTGCAACGGGAATGAGACCTGGGATGGGAATGGAATGGGCCCCTGCAATGGGGATGGGCCCCTGCATCCCCCTCCGGAGCTTGGTTTGGGAGGGATTGGGTTGGGATCCGGGTGTTCTCCTGCTTCCAGGTGGGGTGAGAGCAAGAAGCTGGGGCCCATCAACGCCTGGTGGATCACGGGCTTCGACGGCGGGGAGAAGGCCTTGATCGGCTTCACCACAGGTGGGGGAGCGCCGGTGCCTTGGGGCTCCCATCCCATCGCGCATTCCCAAAGGAGCCGCATTGGGCTCCATGGGCTTCGCCATCACCAGCAAGGATGGGGCGGGGGGGGGGGGGGGTAGGACCACGCCGAGCCTGGCTCCAATGGGGCTGCAATGGGGCTCCCCATCCTGTTTTACCCCATGCCCCAAGCTTTGGGACCAGGATGGAGATGAGGAAGGTCTTGGAGGGGGGGGCACACTTGGTCCTGCTCAATGTAGGCAAAGGGGAGCCAAGGAGCTGATGGGTGGCGGGGGGGGGGGGTCAAAAGCTTTTCCCCTTCACCCTTTACGCAAGGAACCTTTCCTTTGGGCTGGTGGCATCTCCCAGGCTTCCATCAATGGAGGTGATGGAGACAGGGAAAGCACCGGTTGGCTTGGGGAGGCATGGCTGCCGCGGGTCCTGCGCGCTCCCCTCCCGGCGTTCCTCAATGCGGGAAGCTCTCGTTCATCCCTAAATCCCTGTTGTTGTCCATTTCCCCCCCCCCCCCCCAACCAACCTGCAGCCTTCGCGATTACATCCTGATGGAGCCCAGCGAGGAATACGCGCCCACCTTCGCCCTCATGCAGGAGAAGATCTACATGAGCAAGATCGTGGTGGAGTTCCTGCAGAACAACCGCGACGTCGCCTACGAGGACCTGCTCAATAAGATCGAGGTGAGCGCCCCATTGGGTTCCCCTTTTTTTTTTGGGGGGGGGGGGGGCATTTTTGGGGTCCTCTTTGTAACGCCCCCCCCCCCCTTCCCCCCCATCGTCGCAGACCACCGTCCCCCCCGCGGGGCTCAACTTCAACCGCTTCACAGAGGACTCGCTCCTGCGCCATGCCCAGTTCGTGGTGGAGCAAGTGGAGAGCTACGACGAGGCCGGCGACAGCGACGAGCCCCCGTGCTCATCACGCCCTGCATGCGGGACCTCATCAAGCTGGCGGGGGTCACCCTGGGCAAGAGGTGAGCCCCATCCCTGCTGCCGGTTACGGGCCGGGAGCTGGGGGGGATCTAAGGGGGAAGGATGGGGATGGATGCGGCTCCGGTTGCAGCACCCCCCTCCACCCCAGGCTGTGGTACCCGTGGTACCCGGTGTGGCTGGGGATGAGGCTTCCGTGGTCCATGGGGATGGAGGCTTCCGTGGTTCATGGGGATGGAGGCTTCCATGGGGATGGAGCCTTCCATGGGATGGAGGCTTCTGTGGTCCATGGGGATGGAGGCTTCTGTGGTCCATGGGGATGGAGGCTTCTGTGGTCCATGGGGATGGAGGCTTCCATGGGGATGGAGGCTTCCGTGGTCCATGGGGATGGAGCTTCCCTGGTCCATGGGATGGAGGCTTCTGTGGTCCATGGGGATGGAGGCTTCCGTGGTCCATGGGGATGGAGCCTTCCATGGGGATGGAGCTTCCATGGTCCATGGGGATGGAGCCTTCCGTGGTCCATGGGGATGGAGGCTTCCCTGGTCCATGAGGATGGAGGCTTCCATGGGGATGGAGCCTCCCCTGGTCCATGGGGATGGAACCTTCCCTGGTCCATAGGGGATGGAGGCTTCTGTGGTCCATGGGGATGGAGGCTTCCGTGGTCCATGGGGATGGAGCCTTCCATGGGGATGGAGGCTTCCATGGTCCATGGGGATGGAGCCTTCCGTGGTCCATGGGGATGGAGCCTCCCCTGGTCCATGGGGAAGGAACCTTCCCTGGTCCATGGGATGGAGGCTTCTGTGGTCCATGGGGAGGGAAGAGCTTTCTGCTGCTTGGCTTTGTGGTGGTGCGGGAGAGGCTGGCTGGGCTTTGGCAGAGGGGATCTTCGTGGAAGAAAGAGGATCCTTGTGGAAAAAAGGAGATTCTTATGGAAAGCAGGGGATCCTTGTGGAAAAAAGGGAATCCTTGTGGAAATCAGGGGATCCTTATGGAAAACAGGAGATTCTTGTGGAAGAAAGGGAATCCTTATGGAAATCAGGGGATCCTTATGGAAAACAAGAGATTCTTGCAGAAAAAAGGGAATCTTTATAGAAAACAGGGGGATCCTTATAGATAACATGGGATTCACATACAGATCAGGGGATCCTTATGGAAAACAGGGAATCCTCATGGAAAACATGGAGTCCTTATGGAAATCAGGGAATCCTTATGGAAAAAAGGGGGATCCTTATGGAAAATAGGGGATTCTTATGGAAATAAAGGGATACTTATGGAAATCAGTGAATCCTTATGGAAAAGAGGGAATCCTCTTGGAAAATGGGATTCTTATTGAAAAAAGGGGATCCTTATGGAAAAAAGGGGATCCTCATGGAAAACGGGATCCTTATGGAAAAAATGGCATCCTTATGGAAAACAGGGAATCCTTACAGAAATGAAAGAATTCTCATGGAAAACAGGGAATCCTTATGGGAATCAGAGAATCCTCATGGAAAACAGGGAATCATCATGGAAATCAGGGGATCCTTATGGAAAACAGGGGATCCTTATGGAAATCGAGGAATTCTCATGGAAAACAGGGAATCCTCATGGAAAACAGGGAATCCTTGTGGGAATCAAGGAATTCTCATGGAAATCAGGGAATCCTCATGGAAAACAGAGAATTCTTACGGAAAACAGGGAATCCTCATGGAAAACAGGGAATCCTCATGGAAAACAGGGAATTCTTATGGAAATCAGGGAATCCTCATGGAAAACCCTGTCGCTGGGCTCGGAGCTGGGAGGAGCGGTCGGGTCTGCAGAGCCTGGCTCTGCCCTTTGCCCATCGCCCCTCTGCCAGCCCTGGGGGCCTGCTTGGGGGGGGCTCGGTCCTCCTCACCCCCCCCCCCCCCCACATTGGGTACCACGGGGGTGCCCCGCTCTGAGCGCCGTGCCCCCCCCCTCCCCGGTCGCAGGCGAGCCGTGCGGCGCCAGGCCATCCGGCACCCGACCCGCATCGACAAGGACAAGGGGCCCACCAAAGCCACCACCACGCGCCTGGTTTACCTCATCTTCGACACCTTCTTCTCGGAGCAGATCGAGAAGGACGAGAAGGAGGAGGACAAAGAGAACGGCACCAAGCGGCGGCGCTGCGGGGTCTGCGAGGTACCGGCCGCGGGCGCCGCCGCGGGCATCTCCATCCCTTTTGGGGTTCCCCTCGCCTCGAGCCGGTCCTGTCCTTGCTTCCCCCCTGCTCCAGGTTTGCCAGCAGCCGGAATGCGGGAAGTGCAAAGCTTGCCAGAACATGGTGAAGTTCGGGGGCAGCGGGCGCAGCAAACAGGCCTGCCTGCAGCGCAGGTTGGTACCCAGCGGGGCACGGGGCCAGCGCTCCGGATCCCAGCTCCGGAGCGGAGGGATGCGGTCCCCGCTCCCATCCATCCCCTGCTGCAGCGCCGCTCCGAAGCGATGCGGTCCCCATTCCTATCCCCTGCTGCAGCGCTGCTCTGAAGGGATGTGGTCCCTGCTCCCATCCATTGCCTGCTGCAGCGCTGCTCCGAAGGGATGCGGTCCCTGCTCCCATCCATCCCCTGCTGCAGCGCTGCTCCGAAGGGATGCGGTCCCCATTCCCATCCCGTACTGCAGCGCTGCTCTGAAGGGATGCGGTCCCCAATCCCATCCCCTGCTGCAGCGCTGCTCCGAAGGGATGCGGTCCCCAATCCCATCCCCTGCTGCAGCGCTGCTCCCTGTGTCCGTAGATGCCCCAACCTGGCCGTGCGGGAAGCGGACGAGGATGAGGAGGTGGATGACAACATCCCGGAGATGCCGTCGCCCAAGAAGATGCTGCAGGGCAGGAAGAAGAAGCAGAACAAGAGCCGCATCTCCTGGGTGGGGGAACCCATCAAGGTGATGCTGAGGCAGCGGGTGGGGGGCTTGCAGGGGGGGGGTCCATAGCGGGGTTTGACGCCGGTGCCCCCTTTCCTTGTGCAGAGCGATGGGAAGAAGGATTATTACCAGCGGGTCTGCATCGACCTGGAGACCCTGGAGGTGGGAGACTGCGTCTCCGTCAGCCCGGATGATCCCACCAAGCCCCTCTACCTCGCCAGGTTGGTGCTGGAGGCGCTGAGCCTCTGCTCCTGCTGCTCTGGGGCCGTGTTCCCAAGTGGAAACCTCCAATCACTGCCGATTGAGTCCCTATGGAGCATCTTTAGGACCATGTTCCTAAATGGAGAGCTCCAGTCACTGCTGTTTGAGGCCCTTGGAGCATCTTTAGGACCATGTTCCCAGCTGGAGAGCTCCAATCACTGCTGTTTAGTCCCTATGGAGCATCTTTAGGACCATGTTCCTAAATGGAGAGCTCCAATCACTGCTGTTTAGTCCACTTGGAGCATCTTTAGGACCATGTTCCCAGCTGGAGAGCTCCAATCACTGCTGTTTAGTCCCTATGGAGCATCTTTAGGACCATGTTCCCAGCTGGAGAGCTCCAATCACTGCTGCTTGACTCCCCATGGAGCATCCTTGGGACCGCATCCCCTTGGTTCCCCCCCCTTAGGGTGACGGCCATGTGGGAGGACAGCAGCGGGCAGATGTTCCACGCGCACTGGTTCTGCCCGGGCTCCGACACGGTCCTGGGGGCCACCTCGGACCCGCTGGAGCTCTTCCTGGTGGACGAGTGCGAGGACATGCAGCTCTCCTACATCCACGGCAAAGTCAACGTCCTCTACAAGGCCCCCTCGCCCAACTGGGCCATGGAGGTGGGTGAGAGGCCTTGGTAGCAGCGGCGTGGGGGCAGGCAGCGGTGTGGGGCAGGCAGCGGCATCCATCAACCCCCACCCTGGGCCCCCTTGCCTTTCTTTCCTAGCAGGGCGGGCTGGACACGGAGATCAAGGTGGTGGAGGACGACGGGAGGACCTATTTCTACCAGATGTGGTACGATCAGGAGTACGCGCGCTTCGAGTCGCCGCCCAAAGCGCAGCCCACGGAGGACAACAAATACAAGTGAATGGGATCACCCGGGCTCCTTTGGGATGCGGCGTGGGGAGCGTCGCGGTGCCCATCGCCGCCGTCCTGCTTTGCCGTAGGTTCTGCATGAGCTGCGCCCGTCTGGAGGAGGTGAGGCACAAGGAGATCCCCAAAGTGGCCGAGGCGCTGGAGGAAGGCGAGGGGAAGATGTTCTACGCCGTGGCCACCAAGAACGGGGTGCAGTACCGGGTGGGAGACGGGGTCTACCTCCTGCCAGAAGCCTTCTCCTTCAGGTTGGTGCTTGTAGGGTGCGATTTGGTCTGGTTTTGGGGGAGGCTTCTCCATGGGAGATGGGGAACGATTCCTTCCCCAAAGCGGGGTCGGGGTTGGAGCAAGCTTCCATCCATGGAAGTGTTCCCAAGCCGGGCCACCAGGGCCATGGGATAGGGGTGGCCTTGGTGGTGCTGGGGGAAAGGTTGGATGTGATGCTCGTCAAGCTCTTTTGCACCTTGGTTCGATGGTGGAGGATACGGTCCATGGCGGGGGATGAAGCATCCTTCACTAAGCCCAGTTTCCCCCTATCCCATTTGGTTTTAGAGGGGTTTTGGTGTGGGGGGGGATGAAGCATCCCTCCCTAAGCCCCGTTCCCCCCTATCCCATTGGCTGTTAGAGGGGTCTATGGGGAGGGGGATGAAGCATCCCTCCCTAAGCCCTGTTCCCCCCTATCCCATTGGGTGCTAGAGGGGTTTATGGGTGGGGGGGATGAAGCATCCCTCCCTAAGCCCCATTCCCCCCTATCCCATTGGCTGTTAGAGGGGTCTATGGGGAGGGGGATGAAGCATCCCTCCCTAAGCCCTGTTCCCCCCTATCCCATTGGCTGTTAGAGGGGTCTATGGGGAGGGGGATGAAGCATCCCTCCCTAAGCCCAGTTTCCCCCTATCCTATTGGGTGTTAGAGGGGTCTATGGGGAGAGGGATGAAGCATCCCTCCCTAAGCCCCGTTCCCCCCTATCCCATTGGCTGTTAGAGGGGTCTATGGGGAGGGGGATGAAGCATCCCTCCCTAAGCCCTGTTCCCCCCTATCCCATTGGCTGTTAGAGGGGTCTATGGGGAGGGGGATGAAGCATCCCTCCCTAAGCCCCATTCCCCCCTATCCCACTGGGTGTTAGAGGGGTCTATGGGGAGGGGGATGAAGCATCCCTCCCTAAGCCCATTCCCCCCTATCCCATTGGCTGTTAGAGGGGTCTATGGGGAGGGGGATGAAGCATCCCTCCCTAAGCCCAGTTTCCCCCTATCCTATTGGGTGTTAGAGGGGTCTATGGGGAGAGGGATGAAGCATCCCTCCCTAAGCCCCGTTCCCCCCTATCCCATTGGCTGTTAGAGGGGTCTATGGGGAGGGGGATGAAGCATCCCTCCCTAAGCCCCGTTCCCCCCTATCCCATTGGCTGTTAGAGGGGTCTGTGGGGAGGGGGATGAAGCATCGCTCCCTAAGCCCCATTCCCCCCTATCCCACTGGGTGTTAGAGGGGTCTATGGGGAGGGGGATGAAGCATCCCTCCCTAAGCCCAGTTTCCCCCCTATCCCATTGGGTGCTAGAGGGGTTTATGGGTGGGGGGATGAAGCATCCCTCCCTAAGCCCCGTTTCCCCCTATCCCATTGGCTGTTAGAGGGGTCTATGGAGGGGGAGGATGAAGCATCCCTCCCTAAGCCCTGTTCCCCCCTATCCCATTGGGTGTTAGAGAGGTTTTTGGGGGGGTTGGGATATAAGACACCCCCCCCGCGACCTCTTCCCCTCCCTTTCCCCGCAGCGTGAAGCCCGCCAGCCCGGCCAAGCGTCCCAAGAAGGAGGCTGTGGACGAGGAGCTGCACCGGAGCATTACCGCAAGTACTCGGAGTACATCAAGGGCAGCAACCTGGATGCTCCGGAGCCGTTCCGCGTGGGCCGCATCAAGGAGATCTTCTGCCCGCTGCGGAGCAACGGCAAAGCCAACGAGGCCGACATCAAGCTCCTCGTCTGCAAGTTCTACCGGTGAGGAGGGCGCTGAGCGCCGGAGCCGTTGCCGACGCTCCATGGATCCGGGTGGCTTTTCCATGCCCCGCTTTCCGCAGGCCGGAGAACACGCACAGGTCCATGAAGGGCAGTTACCACGCCGACATCAACCTCTTGTACTGGAGCGATGAGGAGGCCACGGTGGAGTTCCGCGCCGTGCAGGGCCGCTGCACTGTGGTCTACGGGGAGGATCTGACCGAGAGCATCCAGGATTACTCGGCCGGGGGCTTGGACCGCTTCTACTTCCTGGAGGTGAGGCCTTGAGGAGCTGGGATGCGCGAGGGTTGGATCCAGAGCTGAGCCCCTGCTCCCTATGGAGACAAAGGGATGAATCCCTGCTCTTTGAGGGGATGGGATGGGGCCCTCCGCAGCTGCCGTGGGGTGTTGGGAAGAGCTCTTTGTGTCCGAGCATCCCAAAGCCTTTCCTTCCTTCCCTTCCTTCGCCAGGCTTACAACGCCAAAACCAAGAGCTTCGAGGATCCTCCCAACCACGCGCGGAATTCCGGCCATAAAGGGAAGGGGAAGGGGAAAGGGAAAGGTGAGTTTGTGGGAAGGGACTGGGCCGGATGAGCCCCTTCCGGATGCTTCTGCTCGCTGCGGGATGCAGTGATCGAGGGGTCAAAGCCCAACCATTGCCCACGTGGTCCCCATCGCGCTCACGCTCCGAGTCCAGCTCCTTCTCTGGCCCCTCCGCGTCCCTCTGATGTGGGGTTGAGCCTCCAAAGCTGTTGGATGTGGGGGAAAGGGGCCCCATTGGGGCAGGAAAGGGGCTGGAATGGGGGGGTTCAGGGCAGAGGAGGAGGAGGAAGCGGCTGGGATGCGAGTGGGGTTTATGGGGGCCAAAGCCCAACCATTGCCCATGTGGTCCCCATCGCATTCGCACTCCAAGCCCTGCTCTGGCTCCCTCTCTGGCCCCTCTGCGTCCCTCTGATGTGGGGTTGAGCCTCCGAAGCTGTTGGATGTGGGAAAGGGGCCCCATTGGGGCAGGAAAGGGGCTGGAATGGGGGGGTTCAGGGCAGAGGAGGAGGAGGAAGCAGCTGGGATGCGAGCGGGGTTTGTGGTGCAGGCAAAGGCAAGGGGAAGGCAGCGTCGAGCTGGGAGCAGAGCGAGCCGGAGCCCCCCCAGCTGAAGCCGCCCAAGCTCCGGACCTTGGACGTGTTCTCGGGCTGCGGGGGCCTGTCCGAGGGCTTCCACCAGGCAGGTGAGCAGGGAGGGATGGAGGGGGGGGATCGGGATCTGCTCCCGAGGGGCGAGGGGTGGGAGGAGAGGGAACGGCCTCAAGCGGGGATGGGGATGGGGAAGGGTTTATCCCGAGAGGATGCTCGGGGTTGGAACGGGATGGAGAGGTGGGAATTGGGCTGTTCTGCTCATGACCAAGGGATGGGATGAGAGGAAATGGCCTCAAGTTGCTATGGAGATGGGGAAGAGTTTATCCTGAGAGGATGCTCAGGGTTGGACCAAGATGGAGAGGTGGGAATTGGGCTGCTCTCCTAAGGAGCAAGGGCTGGGATAAGAGGAAACAGCCTCAAGCAGTGATGGAGATTGGGAAGAGTTTATCCTGAGAGGATGCTCGCGGTTGGAACAGGATGGAGAGGTGGGAATTGGGTTGTTCTCCTAAGGACCAAGGGATGGGATGAGAGGAAATGGCCTCAAGTTGCTATGGAGATGGGGAAGAGTTTATCCTGAGAGGATGCTCAGGGTTGGACCAAGATGGAGAGGTGGGAATTGGGCTGCTCCCCTAAGGACCAAGGGCTGGGATAAGAGGAAACAGCCTCAAGTTGCTATGGAGATGTGGAAGAGTTTATCCCAAGTGAATGCTCAGGGTTGGACCAGGATGGAGAGGAGGGAATTCTAAGGACCAAGGGCTGGGATAAGAGGAAACGGCCTCAAGTTGCTATGGAGACAGGGAAGAGATCATCCCCAGAGGATGCTCAGGGCTGGACCAGGACAACCCCTGGCCCCGCAGCCCTCATGGCTGGGGTTGATCCTCGCTCCTACCGCTCCCGACGCTCCTTCCCAATGGAGTTCATCCCATTCCCTCCTCGCTCCGCAGGCGTCTCGGAGACGCTGTGGGCCATCGAGATGTGGGAGCCGGCGGCGCAGGCGTTCCGGCTCAACAACCCCGGCAGCACCGTGTTCACCGAGGACTGCAACGTGCTCCTCAAGCTGGTGATGGGCGGCGAGAGGAGCAACGCCTTGGGGCAGAAGCTGCCGCAGAAGGGGGACGTGGAGATGCTCTGCGGGGGCCCCCCCTGCCAGGGCTTCAGCGGCATGAACCGCTTCAACTCCCGCACCTACTCTAAGTTCAAGAACTCGCTGGTGGTCTCCTTCCTCAGGTGGGGGTGGAGGGGGTGGGATGGGAATGGGGGGGCAGGGGTGGAAGGGGGGGGTTGGGGATGGGTTTGGGGAAGATTTGGGGGGGATTGGGATGGATTTGGGGCGGGTTGGGGGTGGGTTGGGGGGGTTTGGGATGGATTTGGGGGGCTTGGGGATGGATTGGGGGGGGTTGGGGGTGGGTTGGGGATGGGTTGGGGGGTTTGGGATGGATTGGGGGGGTTGGGGATGGATTGGGGGGGCTTGGGGATGGATTGGGGGGGTTGGGATGGATTTGGGGGGGTTTGGGGATAGGTTTGGGGCAGATTTGGGGGGGTTTGGGGATAGGTTTGGGGCGGATTTGGGGGGCTTGGAGGTGGATTGGGGGGGTTGGGGATGGATTTGGGGGGGTTAGGGATGGATTGGGGGGTTGGAGGTGGATTTGGGGGATGTTGGGGATGAATTAAGGGGGATTTGGGGATGGGTTTGGGATGGATTTGGGGGGGTTTGGGGATGGGTTTGGGGATGGGTTAGGGGGCTTTGGGGATGGGTTTGGGATGGATTTGGGGGGGTCTGGGGATGGGTTCGGGGATGGGTTGGGGGGGTTTGGGGATGGGTTTGGGATGGAATTGGGGGGGAGTTGGGGATGAGTTTGGGGATGGATTGGGGGGGAATTCTGGTGGATTTGAGGGGTTTGGGGCTGGATTTGGGGGGGGTTGGGCTGGGTTGGAGGGGCTGGGGCTGGGTTGGGTCCTTCGGGCCCGCAGTCCTGACCCCGTGCCCCCCCCAGTTACTGTGATTATTACCGCCCGCGCTTCTTCCTGCTGGAGAACGTCCGGAACTTCGTGTCCTTCAAGCGCTCCATGGTGCTGAAGCTGACCCTGCGCTGCCTCGTCCGCATGGGCTATCAGTGCACCTTCGGGGTGCTGCAGGTGGGCACGGAGCCCCCCTTCAGCACCAAAACCGGCCCGATCCAACCCAGATTGACCCAGTCCAGCCCCAAACCCCTCCCAATCCAACCCAAACCCACCCAGTTCAACCCAAACTGACCCAGTCCAGCCCCAAACCCCTCCCAATCCAACCCAAACCCACCCAATTCAACCCAAACTGACCCAGTCCAGACCCAGACCCCTCCCAATCCAACCCAAACCCACCCAATTCAACCCAAAACTCCCCCAATCCAGCCACAACCCCCCCCAATTCAACCCAAACCCACCCAATTCAACCCAAACCAACCCAATTTAACCCAAACTGACCTGATCCCAAAGTCACTCCTTCCATCCGACCCCATCTCTGCTCCATGCATCCCAAAGTCGCTCCTTCCATCCGACCCCTTCTCTCTCCATGCATCCCAAAATCGCTCCTTCCATCCGACCCCATCTCTGCTCCACGCATCCCAAAGGAGCTCCTTCCATCCAACCGCTTCTCCGCTCCATGCATCCCAAAGTTGCTCCTTCTCTCTGACCCCTTCTCCTTATCTCTGCTCCATGCATCCCAGAGGAGCTCCTTCCATCCAACCCCTTCTCTCTCCACGCATCCCAAAATCGCTCCTTCCATCCGACCCCATCTCTGCTCCACGCATCCCAAAGTTGCTCCTTCCATCCGACCCCATCTCTGCTCCATGCATCCCAAAGGAGCTCCTTCCATCCGACCCCTTCTCTCTCCATGCATCCCCAAGGAGCTCCTTCCATCCAACCCCTTCTCTCTCCATGCATCCCAAAATCACTCCTTCCATCCGACCCCTTCTCTCTCCACGCATCCCAAAGTCGCTCCTTGTCTCCCTCAGCGGATGCCGGGGGGGGGGGGGGATGGATGCAGGCTGACGGTGTTATCCCATTGCTCCCCAAGGCCGGGCAGTACGGGGTGGCCCAGACCCGCCGCAGAGCCATCGTCCTGGCCGCGGCGCCGGGGGAGAAGCTGCCCATGTTCCCCGAACCCTTGCACGTCTTCGCCCCCCGCGCCTGCCAGCTCAGCGTCGTGGTGGACGACAAGAAGTTCGTCAGCAACATCACCCGGTGGGTGCTGAGCGCCGCCCGCCGCCGGTGCTGAGCGCGCGCCGCTCCTGACGCCGTTCCTCCGCCCGTCGCAGGACCTATTCCGGGCCCTTCCGCACCATCACGGTGCGGGACACCATGTCCGACCTGCCCGAGATCCGCAACGGAGCCTCCGCCTTGGAGATCTCCTACAACGGGGAGCCCCAGTCCTGGTTCCAGAGGCAGATCCGGGGCTCCCAGTATCAGCCCATCCTCAGGGATCACATCTGCAAGGTGAGGGGGGTGACGGGGGAAGGGGTTAAGGGCAGGATGGGACCGGCGCCAAGAGCTGCTCCTTCTCCGTGGAGCCACCAGGATCATGGACTGGGTTGGGTTGGGAAGGAGCCTAAGATCATCCAGTTCCAACCCCGTGCCGTGGGATGCCTTACATTAAACCAGGATCTGATGGAGCATCCACCACTTTGGGCCGCCCATCCCATTATCCCACCACCCTGCTGGGGAAGAGCTTCCTTACCTCCAAGCTGAATTCCCCCTTGTCCCATCCCTGCTGAAGGTCCCTCTCCAGCATCCTTGTAGCCACTGGGAGCTGCTCCCGAGCTCTCCCGTCGCCAGCATCCCTTGGGAGCCGCTCCATCAGCATCCCTTGGGAGCTGCTCCATCAGCATCCTTGGAGCTGCTCCATCAGCATCCTTGGAGCCGCTCCATCAGCATCCCTTGGGAGCTGCTCCATCAGCATCCTTGGAGCTGCTCCGAGCTCTCCATCATCACCATCCATTGGGAGCCGCTCCATCAGCATCCTTGTAGCCACTCCATCAGGATCCTTGGAGCTGCTCCATCAGCATCCTTGGAGCTGCTCCATCAGCATCCTTGGAGCTGCTCCGAGCTCTCCATCATCACCATCCCTTGGGAGCCGCTCCATCAGCATTCCTTGGGAGCTGCTCCATCAGCATCCTCGGAGCCGCTCCATCAGCATCCCTTGGGAGCTGCTCCATCAGCATCCTCAGAGGTGCTCCCTCAGCATCCTTGGAGGTGCTCCCTCAGCATCCTTGGAGGTGCTCTGAGGTCTCCATCCCCACCATCCCATGGGAGCTGCTCCATCAGCATCCTTGGAGCCGCTCCATCAGCATCCACTGGGAGCTGCTCCATCAGCATCCTTGGAGCCGCTCCATCAGCATCCCTTGGGAGCCGCTCCCTCAGCATCCTTGGAGCCGCTCCATCAGCATCCTTGGAGCTGCTCCATCAGCATCCCTTGGGAGCTGCTCCCTCAGCACCCTTGGAGCCGCTCCCTCAGCACCCTTGGAGCCGCTCCCTCAGCATCCTTGGAGCCGCTCCCTCAGCATCCTTGGAGCCGCTCCCTCAGCATCCTTGGAGCCGCTCCCTCAGCATCCTTGGAGCCGCTCCCTCAGCATCCTTGGAGCCGCTCCATCAGCACCCTTGGAGCCGCTCCCTCAGCATCCTTGGAGCCGCTCCATCAGCACCCTTGGAGTCGCTCCCTCAGCATCCTCGGAGCCGCTCCCTCAGCATCCTTGGAGCCGCTCCCTCAGCATCCTCGGAGCCGCTCCCTCAGCATCCTTGTCGCTGCCCCATCGCCACCGTCCCTGGGGAGCCGCTCCGTGCGCCCGGCTCCAGCGGCTCCCGTATCCCCGTGCAGGACATGAGCGCGCTGGTGGCGGCCAGGATGAGGCACATCCCGCTGGCTCCGGGCTCGGACTGGCGGGACCTGCCCAACATCGAGGTGCGGCTCTCGGACGGCACCACCACGCGCAAGCTGCGCTACACTCATCACGAGAGGAAGAACGGGCGCAGCAGCACCGGGGCCCTGCGCGGGGTCTGCTCCTGCGCCGAAGGTGGGGGCTTGGGATGGACGGGGGGTTGGGGATGGGGGGGGGGTTGGGGATGGAGGGGGGGATGGGATGGGGGGGGTTGGGATGGAGTGGGGGGTGGAATGGATTTGGGGGGTTGGGATGGATGGATGGTGGGTGCATGGTGGGGGGGCTTGGGATGGATGGGTGTGTTGGGATGGATGGGGGGTTGGAATGGGGATGGAGGGGGGGTGGGATGGGGGGTTGGGGATGGGGATGGAGGGGGGGTGGGATGGGGGGAGGGGTTGGCATGGAGTGGGGGGGGGCTTGGGATGGAGGGGGTTTGAAATGGATTTGGGGGGGTTGGGATGGACGGGGGTGGCATGGGGGGGGAGGGTTGGGATGGAGGGGGGCTTGGGATGGATGTGGGTGTTGGAAATGGGGGGGGTGGGATGGAGGGGGGGTTAGGGGGGGCTTGGGATGGAGGGGTGTTGGGATGGGGGGGCTTGGATGGAGGGGGTTGGGGATGGAGGGGGGTTTGGGATGGGTTGGGGGGGTTGGGATGGATTTGGGGGGATTGGGGATGGATTGGATGGGTTTTGGGGTGATTTGGGTGGGTTTGAGGCTGAATGAAGGGGGCGTTTTTGCTGATTTGGGTGGGTTTCGGCCCGATCTGGGTACATTTTGGGTGATTTGGGTGCGTTTTGGGCCAATTTGGGTACATTTTGGGCCAATTTGGGTACATTTTGGGTGATTTGGTGCGTTTTGGGCCGATTTGGGTACATTTTGGGTGATTTGGGTACGTTTTGGGCCAATTTGGGTACATTTTGGGCCAATTTGGGTACATTTTGGGTGATTTGGGTGCGTTTTGGGCCAATTTGGGTACATTTTGGGTGATTTGGGTGCGTTTTGGGCCGATTTGGGTACATTTTGGGCTGATTCGGGTGCCTTTCGGTGCTGTCCCCCCCAGGGAAGCCGTGCGACCCCGCGGACCGGCAGTTCAACACCCTCATCCCTTGGTGCCTGCCCCACACCGGAAACCGCCACAACCACTGGGCCGGGCTCTACGGGCGCCTCGAGTGGGACGGCTTCTTCAGCACCACGGTCACCAACCCCGAGCCCATGGGCAAGCAGGTGCGTCCCGGCATTCCTATCGGGAATGGCTCCCTGGAGCTCCCATCCCAACCATGGGGCTTCTCCATCGGGAATGGCTCCCTGGAGCTCCCATCCCAACCATGGGGTTTTCCTTTGGGAATGGCTCCCTGGAGCTCCCATCCCAACCACGGGGCTTTCCCATTGGGAATGGCTCCACGGAGCTCCCATCCCAACCATGGGGTTTTCCCATTGGGAATGGCTCCATGGAGCTCCCATCCCAACCATAGGGTTTTCCCATCGGGAATGGCTCCACGGAGCTCCCATCCCAACCATGGGGTTTTCCCATTGGGAATGGCTCCATGGAGCTCCCATCCCAACCCCGGCGCTCTCTTTGGTGCCCTAGGGCCGGGTCCTGCATCCGGAGCAGCACCGGGTGGTGAGCGTGCGGGAATGCGCCCGTTCCCAAGGCTTCCCGGACACCTACCGGCTCTTTGGGAATATCCTGGACAAGCACAGGCAGGTGAGTGCGGGCTCGGCGCCGGCGCCGCGGATGGAGCCGGAGGCCGGGATGAGAGCGTTTTCCCTACGGAACAGGTTGGGAATGCGGTGCCGCCGCCGCTCGCCAAGGCCATCGGGCTGGAGATCAAGGCCTGCGTGGTGGCCAAGCGGAGGGAGGATGCGGCCGGTGCGTGCGGGAGGATCCCTCGGGATGCGGAGCGGGATCCGCATGGGTGACAGGGAGAGGGGAGGGGGGATTGGGGTGGGAATGGGGGGGTTCGGGATGGAGATGGGGAATTCTTCGCGGTGGGGGTGGGGGGATGCTGGGGTGGGAGGGATGGGGAAGGTTGGGATGTAAGGAAGGTTGGGTATAAGGAATTTTGGGATATAAGGAGATTGGATATAAGGAGGGTTGGATATAAGGGGATTGTATATAAGGAAGGTTGGGATATGAGGGTATTGGGTATAAGGAGGTTGGATACAAGGAAGGTTGGGATATAAGGAAGTTGGATGTAAGGAAATAGAATATATGGAAGACTGGGATATAAGGAATGTAGGGATATAAGGTTGGATATAACGAATTTTGGGGTATAAGGAGGTTGGATATAAGGAAGGTTGGGATGTAAGGATATTGGATATAAGGCTGGGATAGAAGGATATTGGATATGAGGATATTGGCTATAAGGAAGGTCGGGATACAAGGGTATTGGATATTAGGAAGGTTGGGATATAAGGGTATTGGCTACAAGGAAGGTTGGGATATGAGGGTATTGGATATGGGCATATTTGATACAAGGAAGGTTGGAATATAACGATACTGGATATAAACATATTGGCTATAAGGAGGTCGGATACAAGGAAGTTTGGGATATGAGGGTATTGGATATAAGGATATTGGATACAAGGAAGATGGGGATACAAGGGTATTGGATATGAGGATATTGGCTATAAGGAAGGTTGGGATATAAGGATATTGGATATTAGTAAGGTTGGGATATGAGGGTATTGGCTACAAGGAAGGTTGGGATATGAGGATATTGGATATGGGCATATTGGATACAAGGAAGGTTGGGATATGAGGATATTGGATATGAGGGTATTGGCTACAAAGAAGGTCGGGATACAAGGGTATTGGATATGAGGGTGTTGGATATGGGCATATTGGCTATAAGGAAGGTTGGGATATGAAGGTGTTGGATATGAGGGTATTGGATACAAGGAAGGTCGGGATATGAGGGTATTGGATATGGGCATATTGGCTACAAGGAAGGTTGGGATATGAGGGTATTGGATATAAGGATATTGGATATGAGGATATTGGATACAAGGAAGGTCGGGATACGAGGGTATTGGATATGAGGATATTGGATATGAGGATATTGGATATGGGCATATTGGCTACAAGGAAGGTTGGGATATGAGGGTATTGGATATGAGGATATTGGATACAAGGGTATTGGATATGAGGATATTGGCTATAAGGAAGGTTGGGATATGAGGGTATTGGCTACAAGGAAGATTGGGATATGAGGATATTGGATATGAGGATATTGGCTACAAGGAAGGTTGGGATATGAGGATATTGGATATGGGCATATTGGATACAAGGAAGGTTGGGATATGAGGGTATTGGATATAAGGATATTGGCTATGAGGGTATTGGCTATAAGGAAGGTTGGGATATGAGGATATTGGCTATGAGGGTATTGGCTATAAGGAAGGTTGGGATATAAGGGTATTGGCTATGAGGAAGGTTGGGATATGAGGATATTGGCTATGAGGGTATTGGATATGAGGGTATTGGATATAAGGATATTGGATATGAGGATATTGGCTATGAGGGTATTGGATATAAGGATATTGGATACAAGAGTATTGGATATGAGGATATTGGCTATAAGGAAGGTTGGGATATGAGGGTATTGGATATGGGCATATTGGCTACAAGGAAGGTTGGGATATGAGGGTATTGGATATGGGCATATTGGCTACAAGGAAGGTTGGGATATGAGGGTATTGGCTATGAGGGTATTGGCTATGAGGAAGGTCGGGACAGGAGCCCACGAGGGCTTTGGCTGCAGGGGCGCCCCCGGGGCTGTGCTGAGCCCACAGCCGGGCCCGGGCCCCTCTCCCGGCACCATCCAAGCTTTAACCCCCCCCCCCCCTTCCCTCCGCAGACCCCAGCGCCCCGGAGAAGATGGAGACCCTGGAAGCCGCCCCCTGACAGCGGCCCCCGTGCCCCCCCCCCCCCCCCCCCTTCCTCCTCCCTGCACTGATTTTACCCCTTTTTTTGGTTGCTTTTGGGTTGGTTTCCTTTCTTTTTCGGGCGGGGGGGGGGGGGGGGCGGTCATGGCCTCCTGCGTGTGTGTGTGTGTGTGTGTGAGTGAGTGCGTCCCAGGCCTCACGTCTGTGTCCGCCGCTGTCCGGGCCGGGGGCGGCGCACCCCCGTTTTTAAGGCGCTTTGTGCAGGCGGGATCGAGCCTTTCCGTAGTTTTTATATGTTGTAATATTTCTTCAAGTAAAGCTCTCCTATAAATTATAAAAAACACCCCCCGCCCCGTCGAGGTTCGGCTCTTGGGTAGGCGCCGGGGCCTTGGGGTAGGCCGCAGAGCAGCGGCGTTGCGTAGCAACCGTGCCCCGTCATGCACCGCGGTACAGCGCTGCGTCGCGTCGTCGTCGTCCCCCCCCCCCCTCCCCCTCCCACCGCCGGAAGTGGCGTCGGCTTCCGGGTGCGGAGCGTGAGGGGACGGGGAGCGCGATGCCGACGGAGACTACGAGTGAGGGAACGGGAATGGGGATGGGGAACGGGAATGGGAATGGGAATGGGAACGGGAACGGGAACGGGAACGGGAATGGGAATGGGAATGGGGATGGGGATAGGGATGGGGATGGGGATGGGGATGGGGAGCGGGGCTGCGGCCTACGCGGGCCTGAAGCCGGGGCCTGGAGTGGGAGCTGTGGCCGGCGCTGAGTGCGGTGCCGACGGGAGGATACGGGTGAGGGGATGGGGATGGGGATAGGAACGGGAATAGGGATGGGGATGGGGATAGGAACGGAATAGGGATGGGGACGGGGATAGGAACGGGAATAGGGATGGGGACGGGGATAGGAACGGGAATAGGGATGGGGACGGGGATAGGAACGGGAATAGGGATGGGGACGGGGATAGGAACGGGGATGGGGATGGGGACGGGGATAGGAACGGGAATAGGGATGGGGACGGGGATAGGAACGGGAATAGGGATGGGGATGGGGATAGGGAGCTGATAGGGAGCGGGCTGAGGCCTACAGGGGCCTGAAGCCGGGGCCTGGAGTGGGAGCTGTGGCCGGCGCCGAGTGCGGTGCCGACGGGCGGCTACGGGGTGAGGGGACGGGAATGGGGATGGGGAGCGGGGCTGCGGCCTACGGGGGTCTGGAGCCGGGGCCTGGAGTGGGAGCTGGGGCCGGGAGTGAGGGGCCGGGAGCGGGGGGGGGCCTGAGGCGCCGCTGTCCCCGCAGCTCGAAGCCCAGCTGGGCCGACCAGGTGGAAGAGGAGGGCGGAGAGGACGGTGAGTGCCCTGCCCGGCGCCTCCGCCGCTCCTCCTGCTGGTGGCCGGAGGCGCTGGGGCTGCCCTTGAAGCCGCTCGGGGGCAAGGAGCAGGACCCCCATTTCAGGGGCGTTTTGGGGTCTTTTTTGGGGTCTTTTTGGGGTCTTTTCCCTGATTCTTTACCCTTTCTGCCCGCAGACAAATGCATCACGAGCGAGCTGCTGAAGGACATCCCCCTGCCCGGGGTGCTGGGGGGCAGCCTGAGCGCCGAGGCCGAGCTGCTGAAGGGAGGTGAGAGCCGCGATGGGGGGGAGCCAGGGGGGGTTATTCCCCTTCTGCCTCCTCCCCGCTCTGGGCACCGTCCCCCCTTGTCCCTGCAGGGCCGCTCCCTTCCCCTAAGGAGCTCATCAATGGCAACATCAAAACGGTCACCGAGTACCGGGAGGAGGAGGATGGGAGCAAGGTGAAGGTGAGCTCCTCGTTCCCACTTATCCATTGGGATGGTCCCTATGGATATGAGCATCCCCCCCCCCCCCCCCAAACTTGGCACCTTTGGGGATAATTCCTGGGGTTTGGTGCCTTTGCAGATCATCCGCACCTTCCGCATCGAGACCAGGAAGGCCTCCAAGGCGGTGGCGCGGAGGAAGGTGAGCCTCTCCCATGGGAATACCGAGGGAGGGAGGGAATTGGCTCCAGCGGGATCTGCTTCACCCCGCAGCCCTCTGCTTCTCCCCATTCCCTCCCAGGCTCCGCTCTTGTCCATTCCCACTGCTCCATGCAGGGGGGGTTCCCTCTTTCCACTGCCCATTCCAGCTCTGAGCTGGGGCTTTTCCTGCCCATTCACCCTTGGAGCTGGGGCTTTTCCCTCTTCCCACTGCCCATTCCCCCTCCAAGGTGGGGCTTTTCCTGCCCATTCCCACTCCAAGGTTGGGGTTTTCCCTCTTCCCACTGCCCATTCCTGCTCCAAGGTGGGGCTTTTCCCTCTTTCCATTGCCCATTCCCCCTCCAAAGCGGGGCTTTTCCTGCCCATTCCCACTCCGAGGTGGGGCTTTTCCTGCCCATTCCCACTCCGAGGTGGGACTTTCCCCTCTTCCCACCTCTTTCCCTGCCCAGAACTGGAAGAAGTTTGGCAACTCCGAGTTCGATGCCCCCGGCCCCAACGTGGCCACCACCACCGTGAGCGACGACGTCTTCATGACCTTCATCACCAGCAAGGAGGTGCCTTGGGTGCTGGTGGGTGGGTGGGGGTCCTGGGGGTGGTGCTGGGGGGGCTCAGCACCCTTTCCTGTGTCCCGCCAGGACCTCAATTGCCAGGAGGAGGAGGATCCCATGAACAAGCTCAAGGGGCAGAAGATCGTCTCGTGCCGCATCTGCAAAGGGGACCACTGGACCACGCGCTGCCCCTACAAGGACACCCTGGGCCCCATGCAGAAGGAGCTGGCCGAGCAGCTGGGCTTGTCCACAGGGGAGAAGGAGAAGCTGCCTGGAGGTTGGACCTGGCCTTGGGGGGGGTGTGGGGGGGTTGGGGGGGGTGTGGGGGGGTCGTTTCGGGGCCTATTCCAGACTCGTATCCCTCTGGATGTTCCTAGAGCCGGAGCCGGTGCAGGCGCAGCAGAGCAAGACGGGCAAGTACGTCCCGCCCAGCCTGAGGGATGGAGCCAGCCGGCGCGGGGAGTCCATGCAGCCCAACCGCAGGGGTGAGGGGAGCGCCAGCACCAGCCTGCCTCAGCCTCGTCCTTCCTCATCCTCATCCTTCCTCTGTCCCCATCCTCCTTCCCTTGTTTGCATCCTTCTTCGTCTTTACCCTTCCTCATCCTTGTCTCGTCCTTCCTCATCCTCATCCTTCTCTTGTCCCCATCCTTCCCGTCCTCCTCCTTCCCTTGTTTGCATCCTTCTTTGTCTTTACTCTTCCTCATCCTTGTCTCGTCCTTCTTTATCCTTCCTCATCCTCATCCTTCTCCTGTCCCCATCCTTCCCGTCCTCGTCCTTCCCTTGTTCGCATCCTTCTTCATCTTCACCCTTCCCTTTCCTTATCCTTGTCTTGATCTTCCTTGCTCTTCCCTATACTCATCCTTCCCCTGTCCCCATCCTTCCCATCCTCATCCTTCCTCTGTCCTTATCCTTCTTCATCTTCACCCTTCCTTGTCTCTGTCCTTCACCTTCCCCATCCTTCCCTTTCCTCATCCCTCCCTACCCCCATCCCATCTTTCCTCATCCTTCCCCTATCCTGCCCTTTCCTTGTCCCCATCCTTCCCTTGTCGTCATCCATCCTCATCTTCACCCTTCCCCACCCCTCCCTACCCCCATCCCATCCTTCCTCCTCCTCGCCCTTTCCTGCCCTCTCCTCCTCCCCATCCCATCCTTCCTCCTCCTCATCCTCCCCCCTTCCTGCAGCCGATGACAACGCCCCACCATCCGCGTCACCAACCTGTCCGAGGACACCCGCGAGACCGATCTCCAGGAGCTCTTCCGCCCTTTCGGCTCCATCTCCCGCATCTACTTGGCCAAGGACAAGACCACGGGGCAGTCCAAGGTGGGGGCACCCCTTCGGGATGGGGGGGGGTCTCCTTTTGGAACCCACCTCTGCTTCCTCTCACCCTTTGCTTTCCTCTCCCCCCCTCCAGGGCTTTGCCTTCATCAGCTTCCACCGGCGCGAGGACGCGGCGCGGGCCATTGCCGGCGTGTCCGGCTTCGGCTACGACCACCTCATCCTCAACGTGGAATGGGCTAAGTGAGCACTGGGGGGTACCAGGGGTGCTTTGGGGGTACAGGGGTGCTTTGAGGGGTACTTTGGGGGGTACCAGGGGTGGTTTAGGGGTACAGGGATGCTTTGAGGGGTGTTTTGGGGTACAGGGATGCTTTGATGGGTACTTTGGGGGGTACCAGGGGTGTTTTGGGGGTATAGGGATGCTTTGACGGGTGCTTTGGGGGGGTACGGGGGTGCTTTGGGGGTACCAGGGGTGCTTTGGGGGTACAGGGGTGCTTTGGGGGGTACCAGGGGTGTTTTGGGGGTACAGGGATGCTTTGACGGGTGCTTTGGGGGTACAAGGATGCTTTGAGGGGTTCTTTGGGGGGGCAAACAGGGATGCTTTAGGGGCTGCAGAGGTTCTTTGGGGGCATACAGGGATGCTTTAGGGGGGTACAGGGGTTCTTTGGGGGCATACAAGGATGTTTTTGGGGGGTCCAGGGGTTCTTTAGGGGCATACAGGGATGCTTTAGGGGGGTACCAGGGGTGTTTTGGGGGGGTACAGGCTTGCTTTGTGGGCATACAGGGATGTTTTGGGGGGGTACAGGGGTTCTTTAGGGGCATACAGGGATGCTTTGGGGGGGTACCAGGGGTGCTTTAGGGGTACAGTGGTGCTTTGTTTGGGGTACATGGGGTACCTTGGGGTACAGAGATGCTTTAGGGGGGTATACAGGGGTTCTTTGGGGGCATACAGGGATGCCTTGGGGGGTACCAGGGGGACTTTGGGGGGGGGGGTTCCTTTTCCTCACTGCCCTTCTCCCCTCCACAGACCCTCTACCAACTGATGGCGATGCCGGTGCCGCGCCGGGGCCTCTCAATAAAGAGCCAAGCACTCTGGTACCCTGGTGTGGGGCTGAGCTCTGATGGGTCCATCTGTCCCCGTCCCCATCCCATGGCCATGGGGCTACCCAGGACAGGATAAGGGGCCACCATTCCTGCCTTTGGGACTCATTCCTGGCTTTCCAGCGGAGGAAAAAGGGGGATTTCTGCCCAATGTGGGTGCCCCCCCCCCCCCCTTTACTTCCTTTATGGTGGCACCCAGGGCACGGGTTCTCCCCTTCATGGAGCCACCATAGGGTCGCATCCTGCCCTTCTTGAGGACATTATGGGGGGGAAACACAGAGGAGCTCCCATCTCCTTCCTTGCTCCCATTGTGGCAACATGGAAAAGTGGGAAGAGCCCAAGCACAGCCATAGGCACTCGTTCCAAGCCATGTATTGCACAGCAATGGGGGGGGGTGTCCCAATCCCGGTCCCTCAGCGCTTCCTCTTCCTGGCACATCCCAACCTCTGGAATATGGTTTTCCCCTTTGGCAGCAGCTTCCTTTGGCCCCTGGGGCCGCGGGGCAGCCGTGGGGCCCCCGCCTGAGGCTTGGAGGAGGTGGGATGCTCCGGTGGGATGCGGCGCCGGCGCTTGCGGAGCCGGGCAGGGCCCGAGGGGAGGCGCTTCCTCTTGTTGCGGTTGGGGAACAGGTCTTGGGATGTAAAGCAAAGGGGGGGGGGTCAGGGTAATGGGGGGGTCAGGGTAAAGGGGGTCACTGAAGGGTACAGGGGGGTCACAGTAAAGGAGGGGGGTCAGTGTAAAGAGGGGGTCACTATAAAGGGTCAGTATAAAGGGGGGTCACTATAAAGGGTAAAGGGGTGGTCAGTTTAAAGGGGGGGTCAGTGTAAAGGGGGGTAAGTATAAAGTGTCACTATAAAGGGTAAAAGGGGGATCAGTATAAAGGGTAAAGGGGGGGTCATTATAAAGGGGGGGTCAGTATGAAGGAGGATCACTGTAAAGGGGGGGGTCAGTATAAAGAGAGTCACTATAAAGGGTAAAGGGGGGCCACTGTAAAGGGGGGTCAGTATAAAGGGTGTCAAGGGTAAAGGGGTCACTATAAAGGGGGGTCAGCGTAAAGGGGGGGTCAGTATAAAGGGGGGTCACTATAAAGGGTAAAGGGGTGGTCAGTTTGAAGGGGGGATCAGTGTAAAGGGGGGTCAGTATAAAGGGTAAAGGGGGGGTCACTATAAAGGGGGGGTCAGTATAAAGGAGA